>NW_021703769.1:63685916-63708246 GCF_005190385.1 Monodon monoceros
GGAGGGGGAGGGAGGAGGGGGAGGGAGGAGGGGGAGGGAGGAGGGGGAGGGAGGAGGGGGGAGGGGAGTGGGAGTGGGGCCACATCCAGCATACAAGCCTGTTTCACTGTTTTTAATTTTTCAAATAAACTGCCAACATTTAATGATTGGAGAAAACACAGAGCAACCTTGAACACTCAGCTTTTTTTTTTTTTTTTCCTTTGGCAGGGCTAGGTGGGGGTCAAGGAGGCGCCTATGAGAAGGGGTTGGGTCCTCAAGTACATTTCAGCTTCCAGTTGTACTACGTCTCTCACACCAGTCACCAGCCCAGTTCCTGCTCCCTGGACTAGATGACATGGTGCCACTCAAGGAATCCAGAAACAAACGGCCTCTCACAGGAGCTTTGGACAGTGGGCAGGAAAGGCCAGGGAGCTTCTCCATCCTGCAGCTTTCTTCAGAGCCCAGAGGGTCCATACTGGACCTGCCTCTTAACTGCTTCAAAATGCCAGGCTAGGCCAGAGCTGTAGCTCAAGTTCCCTCATAATTGAAAGGAACACTCGCTCGCTCACTCCTGTCTGTCTGGTTTTCTGCTGTATTCCCAGGGCCCAGCTCTATACCTGGCACAGAGCGGGTGTTTAATAAATACTCACCGAACGAAGGAAGGAATGCTAGAGACACAGAGGTGAAAAAGAGATGACTCTGCCATCAAGAAGCAGGTAGGTGTGGGTGGGAAAGACGTGTGTTAACAATGATACAGGTGATAAAAGCAAGCACAGTGGTAAGGTCAGGGTAAGAGGTCGTCTAATCTGGCCTACCAGTTGTCAGGAAAGTTTCTGAAGGACATAGGTTTCCAGCTTGGCAAGTGCAGGATGCCGGTGCTAGTCCCTAAGACAAAGAAACTGAGGTGGGGTGGTAGCGGGGGAGGCGAGGGCTGAAGGAGACAGGCTGGTTGGAACAGATGCCTTGAGATAGCCATGTGGAGATGTTGGTGGACAGGTGGATGAGGCTCAGAGGTGACTGGGCTGACATGGGTGACGTAAATTTAGGAATATATGGATGGTAAGTAAGCCTTGAACAGAACGAGCCTGAGACAGAACCTTAAGGAATACTAACGTTTAAATGGGTGGGCTGAGGAAGAGGGGCCTGCAAAGGAGAGGGAGAAGGTGCAGACGTGGAGAGGGTGGAGTCAAGGGCGCCAAGGGTGCCTCAAATGGAGGAGTGGTCTAGAGATCGAATAAGAACAAAGAAGCCAAGGGGAGGCTGTCCCCAACTTAATCCCCTTCTCTCCCCATCTCTGCCGTTCAAATCACTGTAGCATCCTCCTCTTTAGCACTGAAGATCCTTCTCTTCAAACCTGAGACCCTAAATGTATTCATTCCTTCAAGGAAAAGGGAAGAGGAAATGAACCTTACAGCTTCTCCTGCGAACGCAAATGCTTTCTCCAAAAGCGCTTTTTAAAGTCTCGCGGTAGCCTCGTGAGGCTTGGTGTGAGTAACCCATCTCAGAGACGTGAAAACTGAGACTTGGAGGCTTTTAATTTACTTGCCCTGTGTCCCAAAGCCAGCAAGGGGTAAAACAGGGATTCGAAACCAGCCCGCATAACTTCAGAGCCTGTGCTCTCCGCATAATGGCACCAACACCCCACTCCCACCGCAGGCTCACTAGCAGGAAGCAAGAGAGCCGGGAGGCGAAACTGCCTCCTCAAAGGCTCTACCACGCCAAAGCTTCCGCACCAACACAGAAGGAGGGATTACGCCGGGTCCCGGGCCCAGCTCCAAGGCGGTAGAACTTGCTGGAGACTGCGGCCTCAGGCCGGGGCGAGCGCACACCAGCGACCGGGGGGGACTTGAATCTGAGAGTGCGGGTCGCCCTCCAGTCCCTCGGTTCTCCGCGCAAGTCCCCAGGCCCAGTCTCCAGCCCCAACTCCGTCCTGCCTGGTAGGCGCCCTCCTCACTCACCCGATGGCCAAACTTCCCCGCCTCCACGTGAGAGCCGACTCCGCCGTGACCCGGAAGTCAATCTCGACTCGCTGGCCCGCCCTCGCAAGATGCGTTTACTTCCGGGTCGAGGCCTAGCAGGGAGCGCGGTTGCCGTGGAAACTGCAGCCATGGCGGCCCCGGGACGGGTGTGCAGCGTCTCTCAGCGCTTGGAACGGGCGCTTTCAACTGAGTCGTTCATCACCGCCAGGACGCCAGGGCCCGTCGTGTCTCCCGTGTCCCTGGATCTGCGCGTCTCGCCGGGACAGGTTGCGGAGCTGCCCGGCAAGAACCTGTGGGAGCAGATCTGCGAAGGTAGGCAGCCCGGGCCGGCCGAGAGGGGCGGGTCTCGGGCGGCCAGGTGGGACCGGCGCTTCCTGGGCGCCTAAGGTGCGTCGGGCGGCTGACGCGCGAGGCCTCCTGGCATACTCGCCGCGGCCCGCCGGGCTCCCCATGTTACGTAGGGGAAACAGAGGCTCTGAGAGGCTTGCCTGAGGTTAGGCAGCGCAGCCTCCAGCCTGCATCCATAGTCAGGTCGAAGGCAGGGGAAGGCGGAATAAAGGGGACCAGCTGGTGTGGGCCAGTGGTGCCCAAATCTCATTTAGTGAACAGGAAAGAATCGCTGGGACGGAGATGGGGAGCTTGTTTAAAACATAGGTTTCAGGCCCCGCCCACAGGGCTCCTAATGGGGTGTAGGGGATCTGCACTTTGAAGGAGCACCCCAGGTAATTTTGATGTAGATAATCTGTGGCCCACGCGTTGAGCAAGCCTGGTCTAGACAGATTTGGCTTTAATCCTCTTCTTCTTAGCCTTCCTTAAAATTCGTAAGTGGAGTTTGTTTAGTTCACCTTCTTTTGTGGGCCTACATGTACCCTTGATCATGAGGTCCCGCAGTACTCTTCACATACGTTGGACAGGTTAGGCTTACCTCCGAGATGTTGCAGGTTGTGTTTCAGACCACAGCAATAAAGCGACTCACAGGAATTTTTTGGTTTCCTAGTGCATATAAAAGTTATGTTTACACAATACTGCAGTCTATTAAGTGCACAATAGCATTATGTCTAAAAAACACTGTATATGCCTTAGCTTAAAAATACTCTATTGTTGGGGAATTCCTTGGCTGTCCAACGGTTAGGACTCCGTGCTTTCACTGCCCAGGGCCCTGAGGGCCTGGATTTAATCCCTGGTCGTGAAACTAAGATCCCACAAGGCCTGCAGTGTGGTCAAAAATAAATAAATAAATAAATAAGAATACTTTATTGCTAAAAAATGCTAACCATCATCTGAGCATTCAGTGGGTTGTAGTCTTTTTGCAATACTAATGTCAAACAGCACAGTTCACCATGACAAATGTAATAATAATGGAAAAGTTTGAAATATTTTGAGAATGTCCAAAATGTGACACAGACACAAAATGAGCAAATGCTGTTGGGAAAATGGCACTAATAGACTTGCTTGATGCGGGGTTGCCACAAACCCTTCAATCTGTAAAAAACTCAGTACGTTCTAAGTGCAATACAGTGACGCACAATAAAACAAGGTATACCTGTATTTTACTTATCCTCGGTAAAGTGAGCATAATAATGGCACCTATTTCAAGGTGTTAGGAGGATGCAGCTAAAGGGGCGCTTAAGAAAGGGCTTAGCAAAGTGCCCGATTTACACCAAGAGCTCAGTGTATATTGCTCTTAATAATGCTGGGTGTTTTTTTTCCTCGCTAAGATTGTAAACTCCTTGAGGTCAGGAGCTCAGATTTTTCATTCTTGTGGCTACCATCATTACTTCAACTGTCTGAAACAGCGCTGTCCAATAGAACTTTCAAATATGGTAGCCAATAGCCACACATGGGTATTGAGCACTTGAAATGTGATTAATGCAATTTTATAACTGATTTTTTTGTTTTACTTCTAATAAGTTCTAATAAACTTACACAGCTACATGTGGCTAGTGACCACTGTATTGGACAGTGCAGGTCAGTAAATGTTTGTTGAATGGAGGAGAGACTGAATGTACCAGTATATGGGACTAGGTAGAGTGAGAGAGAGCCATGAGTTGAGAGAAGTGGAAAATACAAAGGAAGAAGAGAATAATGGACTCAGAGTTGATAGATGCCCTGGAAGGCCATCTATTTCAACTCCTACCCAGTGCTTGAATTCCTTCTCCTGTATTGCATTATACCTAGAAAAACCTTTTTCATCTTGAATGTTCTCCTTGTAACTTCTACCCTTTGCTCCTTACCCTCCTGGTGCTATGATCCAAGTTGCTAGTCACTCTACCATTATGAAAACACCCAAATAGAAGGTTGTTATTGTGGCTGTATTTTCCCCAGAGCTTTCACTTCTCCAGGCCAAACAGCTCTTCATAATACAATTGACTAGTAGTGTTTTGTTGAGGAAGCTGTTTAACCTCATCTCTAAGAGGGGATAATCCTTGTACCTACCTCACAGGGCTGTTGTGAGGCTGGAATAAGATAATGTATGCAAAGGTGCTTGCACAGAGCCTGGCATTTAGAAAGTGCTCAATAAATGTTCGTTATTGTTGACAAAGAAACATGCTTTGCATTTGTTTTAGAATCATGGAGTTTATTTTTCTCAAACAGGCCTGTAGGGAGAAAGCAAAGACAAAGGGTTTTGTTGCTCTGAAAAGCAAGTGAATTGATGCCACTTACAAAGTGATAGAGTTACAAAATGAAGTTTATGAGGTCAGAGATGGTGAATTTATACACACAGGCACTGTAATGATTATTATAACCTGGATGATAGACCCAGTTTCTTAAAACAAACATTCTAACAAATGCAGTTTTCTATAACAAATGTAGTAAATTCAGTTTCTCACAGAAACATGAAAAACAGGCTTTGTAATAATCCTGTGTTTGAGGTTAAGTATTATATTCTTTTAGGATATTTCCATTTAAAAAGCAAATTATCACAGCAAACAGACCTATCAGAAACTCAATTTCAGGAAAATGAGATGCAGAATAGATATTATTAAGACCTTTATTCTGCCTGGCTAGTGCTCTATGTGTGTGTGTGTGTGTGTGTGTGTGTGTGTGTGTGTGTGTGTGTGTGCGCGCACGCGCGCACATGCATATGGTGACTTACTTATGAATGTTCTTCAGTTTTCTCATCTTTCCAGTGATAACTAGCCTAGGGCTTTTTATTCTCAAAAGCACCTGTATTAGTATCAATAAACGTCTTTCCTGCCAAGGCTTCTAATCAAGTCTTGTAGTTGCTTATGACAATGACTTTTAACTATGGTTTTAACCAGGACTGATTCAAAGTATTTGGAGCTTACAGTCTTTTATTCTGATATTGCTGCTATTACTGCCATCGGCATCCTTATTATTGCCGTTGGTTCATCACTCCAAACACTAGTCTCTGGCCTCAGCGCTCAGTGCTGTTGTGAAATCAGGTCCCTTCTTCCCACCTGCCAGATAACAACATGGTCCAGTTCTGAATCAATGCTTGTTCCCCCAGCACAGCAGCTGAGCACAGCTGGAGAAAAGTGACACCAGGTGGCTCTCAGCAGTGCTTATTGGTCAACATCCATAAGTGCCTTCTCCCTAGTCCCTAGTTTTTACTCCACTCCTCTGACTTGGCGTGATACCACTTGGCAGATGGAGGAGGAGGAGGCATTCACTGAGAATAGTCAGGCGATCAAGAGTGGGGAGGGAATCCTCCAGCTTCCTGATACCAACAAACATATTTGCATCTGCTCATATGGAAGAAGTATTTATCCCACTACCCGCACAGCTCAGCCCTGCATCTGTGCTTTGGTGCCGTCCTCTCGCTATACCAGGATCCTGCTCTATCACTCACCTCTCCAACATCTTTAACTTCTCTACAGGCTTTTCCGTCTAAGCATCCTCTAGTCAGTCATCTTGGTGAAAACCTCTCCCTTGACCCCTGTCATCTAGCTCTTGTCTATCCCTCGTACCCTCTCTAGCCAAGCTTCTGGAAAGAATTCGTGTTCGCACCACTGTCATTCCCATTCCCTTATTAACCCATGAGCTCCTACTTCATGGCTTCAGTGAAATCATTCTCATGCATGAATCATCATATCTACCAGTGCGGCGAGTTATTTTAACTGCTAGACCAGGCATGACCCCAGGCACTGTTCTAAACACCAACAATTACTCTCCATCATAAACTCCACTGCCCAGTCCAGAAATCAGATTCATCTTGCATGCTTCCCTTTCACTTTCCACGATTCCTACATTCATTCTCCAATCCCTGTAGATCCTACCGGCTCAACATCTCCTGTAACCCCCAACTCCTCAGCCCCTAGTTCTCATGGCCCTTACCACTCCCTGTTTGGATTGCTGCTGTAGCTTTTTAGTTGGGGAAGGCTTCCTTCCAGACTGTCTTCTACAGGAACCTCTCTCAAATTCAAATCTGATCACATCATGCCATGACCTACAATGATTTTTACAGCTTTCATGGTAAACATAAACTTCTTAGCTTAACACCTAAGCCCTTTAATGATTTGGTCTCTGTCTCTTTTTTTTAGATTCATCGCCTACCATTTGTCCAAATCATCCTAATGGCTAACATTTATTGAGCTGCCCTTTATGTGCCAGGCACTGTGCTAGGTGCTTGCTTTTCCTCTTGTTTAAACCTCTCAGTAACTTGGTGGTTTAAACAGATAAGGAAATTGAGGCATAGAGAGCTTCGGAAACTTGTCCAAAGTAAGTGGTAGAACCGGACTGCAACTCGTGTGTGGCACTCAAGTTCAAGCCCTTAAGCGACATAGCAGTGTGCCTAAAGTGTAGACCTGGAGCTCCCTCATCACGACATCCCAGATACTTGCTGAAGCGCAGATTCCTGTGGTGTGATGATTCATCCCACTCCTTGGGGGTGAGTCCCTAAGCTCTGCAGTTTAAATACACTCTCTAGGCAAGGGACAAGGCATAGTATCACTGTCCTGTGCTGTGTACCTTTAACCATAAGAAACTATTCCTCCAGCACACCACACTGTTCCATTCCTCCGCACCTTTGCACAAGCTTTGCCTCTTACTGGAACATCTCTGCCTTCTCAGAAGTGGCCCCTCTTCTCAGAAGTGGCCCCTCTTCTGGAAGGCCTTCTGTTATTCTTCACGCTGATTTTGAAGCCCCTCCTTGGTGCTTCCTGAGTGCAGCCCTCTACGGCATCACTTCACATCTTATAACCACTGGCTCTTACTGTCCATCCCCTCACCAGGACACAAGCTCTTCTGCCTTCTTCATCTGTCCCCCCAGCACCTTGTACATCTCCTTGCCGTAGTATATGCTGGCTAAGTGTTCGTTAGATTCACTTCCAGCCTCCATCTTCCCAGTTCATCCCTTTCCAATAGGCCACTGTTGGTGAACACTGCATTTTAATTGCTGTTTCATTTAGGAACATGTTCAGCTGCAAATCACAGAAAACCCAACTAATAGTGGCCTGAGCAATAAAGACATTTCATCACCTCACGTGCCTGGAGCATGGCGGCAGGGAGGTTCCAATTTGAGCACAAGGGCTCTGTTCCCCCAACAGGGTTATAGGTTCTTTCTGCTCTGCCTCTTACATAATGTTGCCTTTGTTGTATAAAATGAACAACTACGTTTACTTGTTCTTAGATTAATGTTCGTTTAAAATGCATATAACATTAAATTCCCCTAACCAATTACAGGTTCTCCCTGCTACCCAAAAGTAGAGAGTTCCTGTGAAAACTTTCGTAAGCCAAAATGGCATAAAGCAAAGAAGTGATTACCTTAGGACACATCTTGCTAAAGGATGCACAGAATAAATCGAGAAAAAGTACAGATGTTCACAGACAGTTCAAAACTGTGGTGGCGTGATGCTGAGATGCTGAGTGTAGTTCCAGGGGAAGGAGCTTGGCAGTGCCACTCCACTGCTCGGAATACACACTTCCTCCGTAACAGTTCGCTGCAAAAAAACCGCTGATCGCTCTTTTCACTGTTCACCTTTTCTGTTAAAGCAAAAATGCCCTTTGGATTTCTCTTGGTTAGCGAAAACAGGTACTATTGTAGGTCTTTTGTAAAAGTGAAGTGCGTAAAGCAAACTTTCAAAAAGTGGGGGACACCTGGAATCCAGTTTACAAGCTTAGGTAACGAAAAGATTGTAAACATTTGGAAATTTAATATACCTGATTTTCTTAAGAATTTCTAGTGCCAAACCAGCAAATTTTTCTTCAGTACTCTTTACAAACTTAATAAATTCATGCAAAATTATATGGCTTTCAATGTAAAAAGCATCAGTCTGTAATCAATTATATGTTTTAAATTGAAATCGCAAGGTGACAGTGACAAATTCTCAAATATGCCAGATTCTCTTAAATCTTACAGAGGCTTGAAATAAAAAACACATCAGATTGTCCTGAGGCAAATGTATTTTCCCATACTTCTACATAATCATATAACTGTATATCTTTTGTGGTTGTAGGATGAAAAAGTTTGTATATTTTCCATCAAATTTCTCATTGGGAAAAATATAAATGGCAAATAAATCATAATTAAAGAAATATAAATAAAAGTAAAGTATCATTTTAAATATGTATGAGATCAGTTATACCCTAGAGAAACAGGCAGACTTACTATTAGGAGTGTGAATTATTATAAACCTTTTGGAGGAAAATTTGGCAATTTGGCCCAAATTTTAAATTATTTTTTTCTTTGAAAGAACAATTCCACATCTAAGAGTTAATCCTACAAAAGTACCTCCTTTCTGGTCAATGATGTGTGTATAAATATGCTTACAACAGCATTGTTTGTAATAATGAAAAATTGGAAGCAACCTAAAAGCCCACTAAGAGTACACTGGTTAAATAAATGAAGCACATCATATAGTAGCAGCATTGAACGAGCTCCATGATTCAGCACCTAGAATGGATTCTGGCACATAGTGGACTCTCAATAAATATGGATGAATTAATTGATAAAGAGTCAAAAGTAACTTGCTGTAGTGTTTGTTTTGTTCATTCATTCATTACTTCATTCATTCAGCTTCTGACTTCCCTAGCGGTCCAAGCGTGATTAAGACTCCACACTTCCAATGCAGGGGACGTGGGTTTGATCCCTGGTCGGGCAACTAAGATCCCACATGCTGTGCAGCCAAAAAATTTAAATTAAAAAAAAAAAAGTACATTCATTCAGCTTCATATTCTTTGGGAATGTGATGGTGAGCACAAACAGACCCAGGTACATCCACATCCCACCCCCCCAAAAAAAACACAGTCTTTTAGAAGAGATACTCATTAATTTTTACAAATTTCAAATAAGGGTAAGACTTAATATGAGTTATGCAGAATAAGGACACAGTGTTATCAAGTTCTATGCTTGGGTGATTTGAGCTAGTCTTGGAGATCTAAAGTGAATGAATGTATTTGTGAATTATATACAAATGTTAGTAAATGCATTGAAAAAGTTTTGGTTGAATCTATGCCAATTCCAGCAATGGTTATGGGTTGTAATGGGATTAGATATGACTTAGAGTCTACATAAGCCATCTCCGTATTATTTGGAATTTTTCTCATAATAAGCATGTATTGCTTTTGTAATCAAAGCTATAAATGTATATGTATCTTAAATCCAAACGAATAGTTTTCACACCGTGTTGGTGATTCTCAGTGTGTTGGGGGAAGAAGGTGAATTTACATTTTTGCTTGAGAGGAAAGAATAAAGTGGTAGAGCTAGAGTTGCTGTGGTGGGCAGAATTCTCAGATGGCCTCCAAGATTCCTGCCTCTAGTGCACATAGCTCCCAGTTATCCAATCAGAAACTAATTTAGGCACTGCTGTCAAAGGATTTTTCAGATGTAATTAAAGTGTGTAATCAGATAACTTTATTTTTTTTTTCTAATTGAATCTGTAGGTTTTTTGTTTATTTGTTTTGTTTTTTGGCCACACTGCACAGCTTGTGGGATCTTAATTCCCCGACCAGGGATCAAACTCAGGACCCCAGCATTGGAAGCTCACAGTCCTAACCACTGGACTACCAGGGAATTCCCTCAATTGACTTTAAATTAAGAAGATTATTGTAGGTGGGCCTGACCTAATCAGGTGAGCCCTTAAATGAAGTCAGAGAGGTTCAAGCAGAAGAGACTACTGTTGCTTTGAAGTAGCAAATATCCAAGAGTGAGCTGCCTGGACCTGAGGGTGGCCAGCCTCTTGGTGCTGAGAGCAGTCCCCATAACAACCCAAAAGAAAATGTGGACTTCAGAGCTACATCCACAAGAAACTGAATCCCACCAACAATCAGTGAACTTGGAAGAGGACCCCAGCCGTCAGATGAGATCACAGCCATGGCCAACACGATTTCAGCCTGATGAGACCCTGACCCATACCCAGGCTCCTGACCCTTGGGAACTGTGAGATAATAAATTTGTGTTAAGTTGCTAAGTTTGTGATAACTTCTTACATAGCACTAGAAACCTATTCTAGCTAGTATTGGGAATCAAAATTGCTTAAAACCTGCATCCTGACATACTAGTCCCCAACCTGATACCTAGGAATTGAAAAAAAAGTTGAGAATTGCTCTACCACCTGATAAGGAACGAGGTAATGGAATAAAACTTGCCTCCAGTACAAATGCATCAACTCCATCTCACCCAGAAACTTTGTTTTCCCTCATCACTGCAAAGCAACTATGCAATTGCCTTTGAAACATTGACCTTTCCAGAAATATTTTTACCAGTCTTTCCCTTAGGGGTGTAACCAATATAGTCATGGGCATTTTCTTGCTGTCTCTCAGCAATAGTTGTTGTTACGCTGTAGAACTTATGTGGAATATTCTTTGCATTAAGCTCCCCAGCAGGTTGACAGTGATCAGTCTTGAAACCTGGCAATTGTTCTCCAACTCACTGCATGTTAGAATCAGCTGGAGGACTTAAAATATTGATTCCCAGCCTCTTGCCCCAAACCTACTGAATCAAAATTTCTGGGGTCGGCCCAAGATATTAGCATTTTCAAAAATCTCCCGGGTAATTGTAATGTACAGCCAAGATGGAAACTTACTGGAGCTTACAGTAGAACCTCTCCAATTTTAACTGCATGCAGGTTACCTGGGGGTCTCGTTAAAATGCAGATTCAGATTCAGCAGATCTGGGGTGGGGCTTGAGATGTTGCATTTCTAACTCCCCAGGGATGCCGATGCTGCTGGTCCCTGGGCAATGCTTTGACTAGCAAGGGTTTACGGGATTGCTTTTCCAGCCGTATACCCCAATCTGGCAGCCTTAACTTCACGCCCATCCCCACGTCTGCCTGAGATGGCTCATCTTGCCTCTGTCTCTTTTATTCTGCCCCCCTATACGTAACATTCTCCTCTTCTTTTTCTCCCCTCTCCTTCCTGTATGCTATTGGTGTCTTCCCTTAGCCACCCTCCTCATTTTCTTCCTCTTTTTATCCCTTGTAGTTATAATTCGGTGGGCAAGATCTAAATCTACCTTCTTGGGAAGAGTCTCAAACTCTTACATAAAGCCTGGAGTCTTTCATGCAAGAGAAGAATCATCTCTTACCCATTTTAAATAAACACCCTGTAATGGCCAATTGTTTTTTCATTTTTGAAAACCACCAACCAAAATAAAATTTAAGGAGATTTTATTCAGAGGAAAGGGAATTATCCACAAGCTGTAATGAAGTATGGAATTGAGGGGTTTTTTTCCCCCCCACTCCCTTCAGAGTATGAAGCTGAGCTGCCTCCCTTTCCAGAAGGATATAAAGTCAAACAAGAAGCTGTGGTTACTGTGAGTATCACCCGGGCCCCAACCTAACTGAAAGGTTCTTACACGAAAACAGCACTGATGGCTGGTGAGCATCAGACACTGTCATGAATCAGGGAGGGGGAAAGGAAAGGCACTGGAACCAGAACCAGAACCAGAACCGGGGCCAGTCATACCTCTGCTGCTAATGATGTGACTTAAAGGGCATCACACAACCACTTTGAGCCTCAGTTTCTGCATCTGTTAAATGGAGCAGATAATCCTTGACTAACTCACAGGGCCTTTGTAGGGCTCAAATGAGATCCTAGATGAGGAAGGCCTTTGCAGTGGATTCAACATCACTGTTGACAGTTTTGCAGATGGAGCAGATTTCTTTTTGCATAGCTGGGTGGGCTAAGACTGTACTAAGGAAGAAGAGAGGGCCAAGGACAAGGCAGCCAGGAAGGGAGGCCCTAAGGCAGTATGCTTGGAGTAAAATAGGGACTTAACGGAGTTTAAAATAAAAAGGTAAGGCTTTGAGAAATGAAGGGACTTGAGCAGGGTCACAGGGATGAGACAAAAACCTAAGTCACTAGACTTCAATATGTCACTGCAGCTGCCTCCATTAGAGATTCTGTGTCTAAGATCTTCCTTGGCTTGTGATTGTTCCTTTTTCATAGCATCCTGTTCTTGCTTTATGAATGCAATGCTTTCTCAAATTTCTCTGCAGATACTAATTACAGTTCTCTCCCCTGAATTATTTTTGCTTCTTCAGGGTCAGTTGTTCTTTATAGATCTTGATCTTTGTCTTTTATGCTGTTGATGTTCTTCATCTATGTAGAAAGTTTTGATTATTTATTCAAAATTTAAAATGCAAGCGTGAGTGGATATTTCTACATAGTTGGTATAGTTTTCTTCTACTGTCATACATGTTGGTTTGTTTTCTGGATGGGTCTCTTCCATGAATAGAAACACTGACTGGGAGCTCATGGGGAGTGATTGTCCACTGGAGGACTTTTCTTCAGGGTCAGCAGACAGGGACTCCCTATTTTGGCACTGGGCTGGAAGCCTCCACATCAATGTTGAGGTTTTTTTTTTCTCTTGACTGCCAAAATGGCACCCTGAGTAGTTCTACTCCTTCCCAGGCTGTTTGTTTAATTTGTTTACAGAAGATTCATTGGAAAGGAGGGAGAGCAGGATATAAAAGGCTGCTGTGAATGCCAAAGGGGGCAGAAGCAGGAGGAGGGAGGATGGGGCAGCAGGCCACGGGGTCTCCAGCCAGATTTTCACTTAACCTCTCCTGTGTATTGTTTCCTTTCTCATTCCCACACTGTGAGGAACTGAACCTCTGAAGCCCTTTGGAATTCTGGTGGGAACGTGGACTCTCGTCTTCTGGGGGCAGTTTCCTCCTGTGGATTCTGACCTGCCACTCCTCCTCTCATCTGACAACAGGCTTTATTCTGTTTCTTTTGTAAATTTATTCATTTATTTATTTTTGGCTGCATTGGGTCTTCATTGCTGTGCCCAGGCTTTCTCTAGTTGTGGCGAGCGGTGTCTACTCTTTGCTGTGGTGCGCGGGCTTCTCATTGCGGTGGCTTCTCTTGTTGCGGAGGACGGGCTCTAGGCACGTGGGCTTCAGTAGTTGTGGCACGTGGGCTCAGTAGTTGTGGCACGTGGGCTCAGTAGTTGTGGCTGGCGGGCTCTAGAGCACAGGCTCAGTAGTTGTGGCGCACTGACTTAGTTGATCCGTGGCACGTGGGATCTTCCTGGACCAGGGCTCGAACCCATGTCCCCTGCATTGGCAGGCAGATTCTTAACCACTGCGCCACCAGGGAAGCCCTATTCTGTTTCTTTTGGAAATGTCTGGAGATCTCTCATCCATTGACAGCCCTCCCAGTCTTTGTTACAGGTTTATTTCTTGGTTGTCCTTTATAGGTGTCTTGGGAGAGAAGAGAAGGATTTGTGCTCAGTATGCCCCCTTGAACCTAAATTCTGACACAGACTTTTATTTTTGTTATATTATAAAAGAAAATACAATGATTTAAACTACATGAATTGATTTCCCTCCCCACCGCCACCCCAGGCATCACCATCAGAGGAAAGGGTTTTCTGCGGCTTCAACACGGAACACCTTTACCCAGCTGCTCCTTTAGCCGTGGTTCCACAAGTGTCCTGTCCTCAAGCTAAACGGGAAACAATCGACCCAGAAACATGTACGTAAGGAAGTGCGATCTCAGCTCTATAGTTCAGGAGTTGTGACATTGCAAAACCATGGGGTGGGGACAGGGTGGACAGATAGACCTCAGGGAGACCACATAATAAGAATGTGTTCTTGTTTAATTTTTATTTATTTATTTATTTATTTATTTATTTATTTATTTTGCGGTACGTGGGCCTCTCACTGTTGTGGCCTCTCCCGTTGCGGAGCACAGGCTCCGGACGCGCAGGCTCAGCGGCATGGCCCATGGGCCCAGCCACTCCGCGGCATGCGGGATCCTCCTGGACCAGGGCACGAACCCGCGTCCCCTGCATCGGCAGGCGGACTCCCAACCACTGCGCCACCAGGGAAGCCCTAATTTTTATTTTTAAGAGATAGCCTTTATTCCACTGATGTATCTTTTTTTTTTTAATTTAATTTAATTTATTTTTTTATACAGCAGGTTCCTATTAGTTATCTACTTTATACATACTAGTGTATATATGTCAATCCCAGTCTCCCACTTCATCCCACCCGCCCTCCTGCTTTCCCCCCTCGGGGTCCACTGATGTATCTTTAAGGTTGAAAAGGAAGAAAGACACTTAAGTTCTTAAGTTCTTAAGTACTTAAGTTCTACATTACATACAAAGGGGGAAAATGTAAAGAGTAAAAGAAAGTATCATGCTGTCTTGCTTTGTGTGTGGAAGCCAGAGATGCAGGCGTCCTCATCTTCCTCCCCGAGTCCCTGTTCCTCGCCCTCCCTGGTGCCAGGCCCTCTCCCCCGCTGGTTTGTTCTGCTCCCTCCGCTAGTGGGCTTTGGGCTTTGGGCTTTGGTAACCACTATTACTGTGCCCTTAGGTCCTTGTACCCCCGCCCCGTTCCCCTCTGACCTCAGTTCCTACCAACACTCCCTTTGCGTATTTCCCTCCAGCTACACCAGCCTCCTGGCTGTGCCTGTGGCCCTGGCCCCATGGACCCCCCTCTACAGCCCCACCAGAGTACAGAAGCTCAGAGGGATATTTTAAGTTTCGTCGGTAATCAGCCCAACTCAGCAGTCTAGAGTAAAATATAACATTTATGGTCATGTTGATTAATGGAGAATACCTTTTTTTGTTCAGAAGCAAATGTTTCTCCCAAATTAACTTGAGCCATTTTGGATTTTTGGTGGGAATTTTTTGTTTGTTTTAGGTTCCCCCAAAGAATATTTGGAAACATTCATCTTTCCAGTTCTGCTTCCCGGAATGGCTAGCCTGCTTCACCAAGCAAAGAAAGAAAAATGTTTTGAGGTCAGTTGTTTTGTTTCTTTATTTCTAAATGCTCGATAATGCATTTTTATCAGGTGGTAGCTCATTATCTTAGTACCGTCAAGTGGCTGTTTTCAAAATGATCCCTTTGGGAGGGAAAGCCTTGTTTCAGTCACTTATCCAACTCCGGCTGGGACATCTAGTTGTGCACACACACGCACTGCCATCTGTCTGTCCGCCTGGCTCTGGGGAGGTTTTCTGCCTCGCTTGGCCCGCTTGGCCTCCCTGCCTGCCCTTCTCCTGGGCAATTGGCATCTGCCAGGTTTCTTGGGTCTTCCTGCTCCCGTTATGACATGCACAGATTATAGCTCTCCTGCCCTCTTATCCAGCTCCGGATTGACCATCCCACCTCGGGGCTCCCCCTACTCCACTTCATGCCAAATGCCACGAATGTACTTGCTTTAGGAGAGGCCTGGCCCATGGTGAGTGCTCGGTGACTGGTCATTATCATACTGCAGCTAGTTATCTGTATGAATCGAGTTCCAGTCCTGGCGCACCGCCATGTAAATACCCCAGAGGCTCCCTCTTTTCTGCAGTTGGCAGTATACATCGGGTGTGTGTCTTCCCTGCACAGTACTAGAATTTTGGATGACCTATACGCAGAGAGTAAAATAGCAACAGCATTTCATGTTGACTAAGTGCTTGCTCTGCTGGGTGCTTTGCTTAGGGCTTTATCATCACTCCCAACAGTTCTGTGAGGTTCCTCTTGATTCATATTGTCTGCATTTTGCAGATGAGAAAACGGACGAAGGGATAGATTCAGAAAGGTGATCAAGGGTGAATGGCAGAGCTAGGATTCAAATCCAAATTAAATGATTCAAAATGATATTTTTAAAAGTTGGCTGTAACTACAGTGCAAACCCCAATTTGTTTGACCCACGTCTTTAAAGCATTCACAGATAATGGTGTCACCTGCTTGGTTGCCCTTCAGCACAGGATCTCTCTGTGAGAATAGGATACTGTCCTGATGCTTTTATATACCGAAGAGACAACGTTTTCACCTGCTCTAGCAAACACTCAACTTTCCTTTCGCGCTGCCTTGACGTTATACTGACCCTCCTGTCTCTTAGTCACCCCACTTTATACCTCCCCCTAATTCACTGCCACTGGTCCATTCAGCATAACATTCCTTCTGACAGGCCTCACCGTGACAGTTGTGTCTTTAGTAGAAGCAGAAACGAATTATGAGACGTTGATCTGAAACCAGGCAGCACGCTTGTGAAGGAGGTGTTTAGGGTACGCTGCTGGGCCACGGTACACTGTTTGAGAACCGTGGATCCACATAAGGAGTCCAAGACCCCTCAGCCTGGCTTTCACGGCCCTCTGCAGTCTTTTCCCTCCTTCCTTAGAAGGACATCTCTCTCTGTTCTCCTTCCTGGGTGATACCCTCCAGCAGATAGAACCACTTCGAGGTCCCTGTACCTGCCCCACACTTCACGGCTTCTGTGCATATGTTCCTTCATTTTTTTTTTTTTTTTGAGAAAAAAATCCTTGAGTTCTTCTTCTCTGCATATTTAAGTTCTATTTGTTTTTTCAAACTCAGCTCTGTGGCTTCTCTTTCAGGCCTACTGTTCCCAAACTGGAAGCAATTGAACCCAGCCCTCAGATTTCAGAGTATTTCATCTATTCCTCTTCTAGTGGAAAATTAAGACATCCTTGACCCACAAATACACTTCATTTTATACATGTCTGTCTCCCCCAGTATTTTCAGTTCCTTGAGGACAGATTCTCTGATTTATTTTTGTATCTCTATTCAGTGCCTAGTATATCCTACCCAGTACCTAGCCCCTGGTGAATACATAGTTGGCCCTCAATAAATGAGTGCACAGTTGGACGTCAGGGGAGCACCTCTACTACTATGTCCTTGACCAAAACCCAGCTTTCTTCTATCTGGGAAGGCTGTTCTCTTGGGCTCATCCCTGGAGGGACGCCATGAAGGGGGGTGAGAGAAGAAGACATCCATATATTTCGTGAGTTAGTCAATGTAAGAGAGCAGTGGGTGGCAAATTCCACTGCCTAACCCTCCTTATATATTAATTATGCAATTAACTAGTAAATTGGCTTGGTTTATGGCATATTGATTAAGAACACATCTCTGGATGTGTTCTCAGGGTTACCTGGTTTTGACATCTCCCTCCACCCCAGCTGGCTGTACAGCCTTGGGCAAGTTATCTCATCTTTCTGAGCCACCATCTGTTCCTTATGTGTAAAATGAAGATGATCATAGCACCTGCTCATGGTGTTACTGAACCAGGGACTGAACCAGGGTCATTTGCCTGATGCACAGCAAGCCAAATACTAAGACACTGAGGTTTGCAGCAGAGAAGGGGTTTATTCACCAGGCAGCCAAGTGAGGAGATGGGATAACAAGTCTCAGGTCCACATTCCTGAAGGCAAGGGGCTTGGGATATTTGTGGGTGAAGAGTATACCGTCAGAGGTCCAGGGGAAGGTGATTGGAGGCAGGAAAAGGGTGAGGTAATCACTGCTCTGCACAAGTATATCTGAATTACATGCTTCTTTCTTCATGGGATACATGTTCAGAAAATAGAGGTGCTAGCATGATCTGAGGGTGAAGTTTTTGGCTCTCTGATGTCACAAGGTCATTCATGGGACAACTGTGTAGGCCCAGTTTTAGGGTCGGTGGTCCCAACCAGTTTTAGCCTGCTTGAACTGGACAAGAGCTGACTCCAAGTTTCTGAAAAACAGCTTAAGCCACCGTTACTATAGCAACCCATACGTCAGAGGTGTTATCTATAGGAGGCGGTTACGGAGTCTTGTGATGTATTATCTAGGCTACATGAAGCTTGGAGGGTATGCAATTTGCAAAAATAATTAAGGCATCCTTGATCAGTGAAAGCAGGTTATAAGCACAGGGGCTTTTAACAAGCAGTTCCCTTATCTGCTCAAGACAAGCTCAAGAATTTCTGTTAGCCACCAGTTTCGGTTAACCCTATGGGGCACAGTTTCAATGGGATTATCATGCTGATGAAATGATGTGGCCCATACAAAGTACTTAGGGCAGTCCCTGGAATGTAGGAAGAACTCAGTAAATGTTAACTTATTATTTTTTGTTGTTGTTGTTAACTTATTATTGATCATTAGTATTACTGGGCTGCAGGTTCTCCCCAGGTAGGGTGGGTTACACCCATTACCTGAGTGGGCTTGCTCTTGTTCCTTGGCTACCCAGAGGCCTTATTCAGCACTTGGTCCCAGCTCCCCCCCAAGCACCTGATTACACAAGGACTTCATGAAGAAGGTTTATTTTGCTGATACTTTTATAGGGAGGTGGGAAGAGGGGTTTGTTGGCATCTATCAAGCAATACTTCATTAATCCTGTCTAGAACCACGTCTGTCCTCTCCAGGCGCCTCCTCCCACACAGCCTCTCCAGACCCCTTTTGGGTCCTGAACAATTCAGCTCTGGCTCTCAGCCTGCATAGCCCACTCAGCAAAGAAAAGTGCAGCATTCAGCTTACCCTTCCTTCCTCAAAATGCAATTCAACCGCTATTCATAGCTTTTGGTGGGTGGGAGTGGTGGTAGGGGGCTTCACACCTCTCACCCCAACAGAGACAGAATTGCAAGGTTTTCTTCATATTTCTCTGGCAGAAATTCTTAGTTTTGAGACACAGGCCTGGTGAATTCAAATCTGGGAAACCTTAATCCTGCTATATTCTCCTGACATTCTGGTACAGACCAGTTGTCCAGATTGAACCAGAAAAAAACACAATGATCAGATCCCCATTTTCATTAACATGAGAAGCTGCTCTGCTGAAGGGGACTATAAACAGAAAAAGCTGGTAAAATGAATGCCAGCAATTCAGGTACTGACTGTCCATCCAGGTCATGGTGGTCCCCTCACTTGTGGTTTGACTGCTGCTATCATAATAGTGATCGTATTAATGGTCAGAGAAGCTATCTCACTGGTTAGTTGTCTACTGTGTGTCATCACTGGTCAAATTGCTTTATACACATCATCACATTTTACCCTTACAATCAACCTCTAAGCCAGATCCCCTTTTCCATCAACTGCTTTTTACAGAGGAGGTCCCTGGAACTCAGAGAAGTCGAGCATTACCTAAGATCACCCAGCTAGTGAGCAATGGAGCAGGTCTTCAGCCAAGGTCCAGATGCTCCGAGAGCCTGTGCTTTCATCCCTCTCAAAAAATGGGGCTTGGAGGCTGTCCTCTAAATAGCTCCAGGAAATACAAATTTTTTAAATTTGTGGTTCTTTTCTGGAGAACAGATTGCTACTTGCCTTAAGTTATAAAATCTAAACTGCTTCTATTCTTGTGTATTTTTCATTTGCTTGTTTGGCTTCCCCTGACGACTTAATTCTTGTCCCCCATTTGTAACTGAGCTTCCCCTCCTCTGTGTGGTGTTAAACAGGGCAAGGCGTGGCCATATGGAATGGTAGTGAGGCTGGGGACCAGAGAGCAGAGCCCTTGGCCTGACCCTGTATGTGTCAGATGGCCTTGCCCCTCTGGCTTCAGGTCCTGCTGCTAAATGAGAGAGACCAGACAATCCTGCAAGTCATATTTCAAGGATCTTTGTTTTTAATCCTGCTGTTGGCCAAAGTATATTCAGCGTACCCTGCCTTTTATTAGCTTGATCAAAGGATGGAACGCAGTGATTAAACAATGAAATGAGCACAATGGAATAACCTTTGTTTGGATATGTGTGAGAATATCTGCAAACATATTAAGCCACCCAAGTTCAGTTCCTTTCAACAAACATTTATTAAGCCCTACTATGTGCTGATCATGGGGCCAGGCCCTGGACACCCAGAGAGGACAAGTCTGGCCCTGTCCTCAAGGAAACCACAGATGAGTAGCAAAGCCCTCGGTAGCTGAAGGATAAAGGTAGCTTTTATTTTCTTCCCCTTTGTTCTCTTTTGCTCCTCCAAAAGAAGAATGAATATGGAGAAACAGCGAGCGTGGATCTGGTGCTAGACATTCACTTCTAGACCTTAAGGCAGTTATATTCACTTGTGCAGCCTTTATTCTAATTTATTCAACTGTTATTCTTCTAATTTATACAAAAATCAGCTAAAAGGACAGTAATTAAGATTTTACATCGAGGGTTGCATGTCTAATTTTTGCCCATAAATAATTTTGTAATGAGGGGGCTAGAAACAGTTTCCAGCCTCCAGGCAATGATAAAATGCTTTTAAAGAATCAGAGAAATTTCTATTTGTATTAGAGAGTAATGAGGCATCCTTGTGCCAACTCATACTTCATCTTTGACATCCCATGGATGAGCTGCCACTGGGACTAAATGAAAACAGATGAAACCTCAAATGCTGCAGGTGCTTGAATGGAGCATTAGACTTTCAATGCTATAATGAATGATCAAAGGATGTAAAAAAAGTGGGTTCCTAAACCTGATAACTTGCAAGAATTGATAAACTTTACAGGCAGCTAGACACCTAGTGTGACCACTTCCTTGCAGTGTGACCCTATGTAATCTGTGAGTAATCCTTAACTACTAAAGGGATGACAGAGGTGCTCTCGTTACCAGGAGGATGACTCACCGAAGGGTGCTCACAAGCACTGTTGAATGTTACCTTCCTGCCCCGCCTTCTCTTCAGTCTTTACCTGGAAGTTCAGTATTTGAATGCTTCAAATAGGCAAGATGGTTGAATTATCATTACTTCTTTCCATGCCAATCCTGATTCAGGATTTTAGGATTTCTTAATTAAATTTGATTCCCTCCCCACCTCCCCCCCGCCCCCGACATCACGTAGTCTTTTGTGGGTTATTTTTGCTGGCTTAAAAATTACATTATTGCCATCTCAACATTTGTCAGACCCAAGTGGAGCTCCTCTTATCCAGATCTGCACAACAGATTTGCATTTTCTTGATTCAGCTCTTCCTCACATCCTGTCATTGAGAATAGATGCTTAAACTGAATGATAACCAGCCTCCAGCCGAAATTACATAACGGGAGCATTCTTATCTGTCACCCACAATTGAATGTGCATCCAAATGGCTCTTGAACAGCAGCATAATTCATTGTTAATTAGGGCCGTTCAAAGTGTATCTTGAAACGGCATTTGTATTAGGTCACTTAAGAATAATTGCTGATTTGTATTTTGCCCTTAAAATGCTGACTTCTAGTTATTTTTTCGTGCTTTCCTCATTTTCTGTTTTGTCCTGTGATATTGTTCCAGCAATACGTGGAACATAGTAGGGACCCACTAATAGTTGTGGGATGAATAAATGAATATGATTCTGCAAAAGTCAGAGCCTACTTTTAAGATCATAATTAAGTTACAGGAGCACATAGCTGTTACATGCAAGAGGTCATTTACTAACTGTACCTGCACTGTCTGGATTTATTACTTCCAGAGGTAGGTAGACCACGGGGAGGCTGTCCAGATCTGTCGGGTCCCCTGGAGCTAGAGCTGAGGAATGAACAAATCGTCTAAAATTGAAGGAGCCTCACAGCCAGTGGAGAGCCAAAGAGTTGAAAAAGAGGCTGGAATTCAAGAATAGTAGTTTCTAGCACATTTAGAGCCCGTACTTTGTGCCAGACACTGTTCTAAGCACTTTAGCTGCAGAAACTCATTTAACGCTCCCAACAGTCCTCTGACGTGGGTGCTATTCTTGCCGTCTTACAGATGAGGGCCGTGCGGCACCAGGGTTAATCAACAAGCCAAGTACATAACTAGTGAGTGGCAGAGCCAAGAGTCAAACGAGCAGCCTGTTTCCTGAGTTTAGGAATTTAACCACTGGACCATGCTGACGGCAGGTCTAATGGCTTTCAAAAGCAGAGGCTAGATTTGGATAGGAAAGATGATCTGGGGACTTCCCTGGTGGTCCAGTGGCAAAAACTCTGTACTCCCAATGCAGGGGACCCAGGTTTGATCCCTGGTCAGGGAACAAGATCCTGCATGATGCAACTTAAGATCCCACATGCCACAACTAAGACCTGGCGCAGCCAAATGAATAAATAAATATTAAAAAAGAAAAAAAAGAAATGATCTGGAGGCACTAGAGAAGAGGACTAAGATGCTAGGCAGGCCTGGGGCAGACACCTCGTGGGGCAGAGCCTTTCATTAGATTGTCCTGTGAGCACCAGGACACCTCAAGGAAAACCAGAGAGAGAGAGGCGACGCCTAATGACTAGGCCATAAAGCATTTGGTCAATTACTCATACACCTGGTGTGTGTGTGTGTGTGTGTGTGTGTGTGTGTGTGTGT